>NC_063155.1:125000-127500 GCF_020921035.1 Rhodamnia argentea | reverse complement strand
CGGCCGGGCGCTCGTAATCCGCATGATTCATGCATCGATTGCCCGGCCACTCGGGATGATTCATGAATCGATCGCTCGTCCGTTCGGCATGAGTCATGCATCGATCGCTCGGCCGTTCGGCATGACTCACGCATCGATCGATCGGCCGTTCCTCACGATTCATGTTTCGCTCGGCCGTTCGGCATAAGCCACCCCGTGCGCCGGGCATCGATTCATGAAATCGCGCTTGGCCATTCCGAGAGGTTCGGAATGGCTCATGCATCGATCCCTCAGCCCTCACTCACGATTCATGGATCGCGAGGGCGCTTCGAATGATGCACACATGGATCATGCATGGCTCATGCATCGATCCTCGGCCGTTACTCACGATTCATGGATCACTCGGCCGCTCGGTTCACGCACATGGATCGATTCATAGATCGCTCGGCATGATTCATGAGCCGATAGCTTGGTCATTCGGCATAACTCATGCTTTGATCGCCCGGCCATTCGGCATGGCTCACGAATCGATCGCCCGGCCATTTGGCATGGCTCACGCATCGATCGCTCCTCGAATCGGTCGATTCATGCATGCATCGATCCCTCGGCCGTTACTCCCGATTCATGGATCGCGAGGCCGCTCCACATAAATCATGAAATATCTCGCTCGGCCATGCCAAGCGGCTCGGCATGGCTCACGCATCGTTAGCGAGGCAGCTCATGGCCGAGCGAATGGGTCACTTGTGGCCGAGCGAGCCGGCCACGGTGGCCGGCGACCCTGGCCGACCGGCTCGGCCAAAGTGGCCGAGCGATCACGGCCACGGTGGCCGAGAGACTCGGCCAAAGTGCCGAGCAATCGCGGCCACGTTGGCCGACCGTCTCGGCCAAAGTGGCCGAGCCACCCGGCACGGTGGCCGAGCGGTCCCGGCCACGTTGGCCGACCGTCTCGGCCAAAGTGGCCGAGCGACCCCGGCCACCGTGGCCGATCGACCCCGGCCACGGTGGCCGAGAGGGTCGGCCAAAGTGCCGAGCGATCCCGGCCACGGTGGCCGAGCGACTTCGGCCATGGAGCTTGAATCGGCTTGGCTCATGCATCGATCGGAAGGCCGCTCCGCATGATACACACGTGGATCGATTCATGAATGTCGATTCGTGGATCACAAGGCCGCTCGGCATGATTCATGAATCGATAGCTCGGCCATTCGGCATGACTCTTGCTTTGATCGCTCGGCCATTCAGCATGGCTCACGAATCGATCACCCGGCCATTCGGCATGGCTCATGCATCGGTCGCTCTGCCGTACGGTTCACACGCAAGGTCCATCCGGCACTTTATCGATCATTTCTCGTCCAATTGTATCCATTCCTCTTTCTAAAATTTGTTGGAGTCATGAAAGTAGTCTCCCAATCGTTTTCCCACCTCGCATGTAATTTTTTTTATTTTCCAAATTTTTTCAATTTTTATTTACCAAAAATATTAAAAAAAATATATTTGGTCGTCGAAATTTTTTTCTTACCATTCCATGTTTTAGTCTACATTTGTTTGAGCATTCTTGCAAAAAATCTCATCCAAATACAATATCTACATTTTTTAGAGACGTGGTGCCATCTCAAGCATGGTGAATGTCTCCTCTGTGGGAGGAAAAAGCGCTCATAAGGCTCTTTAGGGGGTTGAGGTGCTCCGGCCGGATGGCGAGCGATGTTGAGTTATGATCAAATAGAGCACCTCTATGCAAAGATAGACCGCTCGGCCATCGTGGCCGAGCGAATGGGTCACGGTGGCCGAGACACCCGGCCACGGTGGCCGAGAGCCCCGGCCACGTTGGCCGAGCGGTCCGGCCAAAGTGGCCGAGCGACTCGGCCGCGGTGGCCGAGAGTATGGGCCGCGGTGGCCGAGCGACTCGGCCATGGAGCTTGAATCGGTGAACGACCCATGAGCAAATTGTCGTGATGATTAGGCGACGATGAAGTGATGATCGAGTCTCGGTCGAGCCAAAGATCAAACCATGACCGAGGCCTTAACGGGTCGAGGGAGGGGAGATTGAGGTGAGATAGGGTCGAGATCGGAGCGATCGTTTAGCCATGATCGGCACATGATCTTGCTCTCGCGCCTAGCGTTGCGGATGAGCCACGATTTCTTAAATCGGTGAACAGCCCTTGAGCGTTAATGAACCAACGATCATGTTGCGATTAGGCAATGGTTAAGCGGCGATAGTCCCGGTCGAGCCAACATCAAACCATGACCGAGGCCTTAGCGGCCAAGGGGAGGGCGATTGAGGTGAGGCGTGGTCGACGATCGAAGCGATGACTAAGCCGTGATCGACACATAATGTTGGTGTTTCGCGTCTAGCGGTGCGGATGTAGCCTTGTTTGATGAGTACATGCGCTCTTTCGGTTTTCATGCTTAAAGAGCCATGGATTGGTCGGCTTGGTTTTACTTCCGGTGTACGCGATGGCGTGTGAGAGATGATAAGATTGTGTGTGTTGGCGGGCTCCGTGCTTTGGTGCATCGAGCCTGCTTC
>NC_063155.1:107500-112500 GCF_020921035.1 Rhodamnia argentea | reverse complement strand
GGATGATTCCTTTCGAAGGAAAATTGTGGACATGGGACACATCTCCATTCAAAACCGCACAATGATGCTTGCGAATTGGCATTCTAAACTGAAGCTTAGGAAGGAAGATCATGATACCCTCCCGATATGGATCAGACTAAAGGACATCCCTTTAGCTCTTTGGTCACAAGCTGGTATCGGGCGTATTGCGAGTGCTATAGGCGGACCATTATACGTAGACGCTCGGACGGAAGGCATGAAGAGACTCTCCTTTGCTCGAGTGTGTGTAGAAATTAAGGCAACTCAGCCTCGCGTTGACAGTGTTAAGATACGGTGGGATGATGAACTGATTCCCATTCCAATTGAATATGAATGGAAGCCCCTTTCCCGTGCGTCTTGTGGCATATATGGGCATAAATGCAGGATGACCGGCTTTGCCTGTGCTGCCACTTCTGATGCTCCCGTGAATAAACATCCCGATGCGCAGACCCAAATCAGAGAAGAGTGGCAGCGGGTTCAAAGGAGAACGCAGCGCAGATTGCACTCTCCTCAAGGTCTTACGACCACTCCACAAGTACCACAACTTGCTGGGATATATACTCAACCTCTTTGGGGGAGTCCTCGGGCACGGATTGAACCCGAGTTTAATACCGATCAGCCACAGAATGATACAACAGAAGACCTCCCAATCGAAAAATCACAGACCTCTTCCCTCCACTCGTCCCAAGCTGAGAATGGTGAGAATGGTGATGGGAATGTTAGTGATGCAACCACGAATTTGGGGAATGACTTATCCTCTCCGTCTCCGCCAAATACTAGATCACGTGCAATGGTGTTTGCTCTACCGATACCAATTAGTACTGAAGCTGCTGAATCTCCCGCTCTTGAAGATGGAGACAGCCCCTCTTCCTCCAAGACTACCAAGCAAAAGTCTAAAAGGAAGAAAAGTAGGAAAAAATGGTAACACACCTCCCCTCACCTTGTATATATGTATTTAGGAGTGTGGAACATTAGGGGTCTTGTTGACCCCCTTAGACAAGCCGAGATCTCAGCACTCATTAGAAATAGAAGCCTCTCTTGCATTGGCATTCTAGAGACAAAGGTCAAACAATCCAGTTTTGGACCTATCTCTGCCAATCTCTTTCCGGGGTGGCGTTGGCTTGCTAATTATGAATTCTCGCCTCGCGGAAGGATTTGGATTGGGTGGGATCCTTTGGCGATCGAACTACGGTGTGTATCGGTTTCTTCCCGGATGATACATGCCCATCTTGCCTTTATTGTCATGAAAAAGTCCTGCTATCTAACGATTGTTTATGGCGAGCATACTTTCATTACTCGTAGAGCTCTATGGGAGGATCTAATTCGGTTGAGTGCATGTCATGAACCGTGGATGGTGGCTGGGGATTTCAATGCAATTAGAGACCACTCCGATAGAATGGGGGGATCTAATGCATGGCTTCCATCGTTTAACGAATTTCGAGATTGCTTGTCTCAAGCGGCTCTTGACGACCTTCGATATATTGGTCATCGGTTCACCCGGGCTACCGCATCGGGCGAAGCACGAAAGCAACGCAAGATTGATCGGGTATTGATCAACGACCGATGGAGCCATCTTTACTCATACTCGGAGGCCAACTTCTTGGCCCCCGGGAATCTCCGATCACAGCCCTATGGTGGTTAAGATTATGCAGCCTCCATCATCAAAGAGGCCTTTCAAGTTCTTCAATTTCTGGACTTCTCACCCGTCCTTTTCTGATATAGTCACCCAGGTATGGACGGTTCCCATCGATGGCACTCCGATGTTCTCGGTTTGCAGCAAGCTCAAACTACTCAAACACCGCCTTAAAGAGCTGAATAAGAGAGCCTTCTCTGAAATTTCTGAACGAGCTGAACAAGCCCGTGTCCAACTAGTTTCGGTGCAAGATGAGCTGCAACACGACTTCAGAAACCGGTCGCTACTTGATCTTGAAGGGGAATGCATCCGCAATTATTCTAAGATAAGGCTACGGGAGGAGGCCTTTTACAAACAGAAATCAAGGATTAGATGGCTTAAGGAAGGAGATTTGAATACGAAATTCTTCCATCAGTCCGTTAACAAGAGACGGCTACAAAATCGCATTATCTCGGTAACTAATCCAGCTGGTGACCTTCTCACAGATCCACCTCAGGTTCATTCCACCATTATTCGGCATTTTGAAGAGTTATTAAATGGCTGCCCGGTTTCCTCTCGGCCTGGAATTCGGGACATCCGACAACACATTGCTCGTGACCTTCAAGACGACCAAATTCAGCTTCGTCCCGGACCTGTGACGGAGGATGAGATCCGAGCCTCGCTTTTCTCCTTGGCGAAAGGTAAGGCTCCTGGACCCGACGGCTTTAACGTGGAATTCTTCATATCTTCCCGGGATATTGTGGGTCCGTCTGTTGTGGCTGCAATCAAGGACTTCTTTACTTCTGGACAGCCGCTCAAACAAATAAATTCTACCATCTTGTGCTTGGTGCCGAAGAAGCCAAATGCCTTGAATATGAATGACTATCGGCCTATTGCATGTTGCAACACCCTTTACAAGTGCATTACCAAGCTCTTAGCCAATCGTATAGCTACCTTGCTGCCATCCATAATATCCCCGTCGCAAACGGCATTTGTCCAAGGTAGAAGGATTAGCGACAACATCATGTTGGCACAAGAACTTTTTGCGGACTTTCACCATGATCCCTACCTCCCTAAGTGTGCTATCAAGGTTGACTTCCGCAAAGCATACGACACGGTGGATTGGGCTTTTCTTGAATTGGTGCTTCAAGCCTTCCGGTTCCCGGACTTTCTAATCAAACTCATCATGGAATGCGTCACCACTCCTAAATATTCGGTTGCCATCAATGGAGAGTTACATGGTTTTTTCCCAAGTAAGCGAGGTATTCGACAAGGTGACCCTCTATCTCCTTATCTATTCACCTTGATCATGGAAGTTTTTTCGGGCATTATCCATGCCAAGACTATCTCACCGGGGTTCAAGTATTATTGGCGGTGCAAATCTTCTAGGGTGACTCATCTATTCTTTGCGGACGATGTCCTCCTATTTGCCGAAGGAAACCTTGCCACCATTAAACTCTTAAAAGAGGGACTTCAGCTCTTCTCCACCTGGTCGGGATTACAACCGAATCACTCTAAGAGTGAAATATACATTTCGGGTGGCAGCGGCACCCTGCGGGACCAGATTCAGCATTGCCTTGAATTTCAAGAAGGTAAGCTACCTTTTCGGTATTTAGGGGTTCCAGTTATCGCTTCGAGGATCTCAAAAATTGATTGCCATGTACTAATTGAAGCTGTGACATATAGACTACGGGCTTGGACTCAAAGATATTTGTCCTACGCCGGGCGGTTGCAACCGGTAAAATCGGTGTTGCATTCTATCCATGTGTATTGGGCCTCTGTGTTCACCCTCCCTAAAGCAACCTTGAGTAGCATTGAGACTATTCTAAGACAATTCTTATGGAAAGGCCCGGACTTGGGGGTGGGGGGTGCGAAGGTCTCGTGGAAAGATATTTGTTTCCCCAAGGATGAGGGGGGCCTTGGTCTTCGAAGGCTTTCGGATTGCAATACATCACTCACTCTCAAGCATATCCGGATTCTTTTTACCGACAAAGAATCGCTATGGTGTAAATGGATACATTCTACTTTCCCGAAAAACTCCAATTTTTGGACTTGCAGCAGGCCCACCATATGCTCTTGGGCGTGGAAGAAAATCTTGGACCTTCGGTACGACTTCTACTTGCAATTCCAATGGAAAATAGGTGATGGCCAAGCCACTTCTTTCTGGTTTGATCATTGGCACTATAAGGGCCCCCTTTTTAAACAGTTCACGGCCGGTGACATCTATCGGACTAGAATACCTCGCGAAGCGACGGTTCGGGAGTTCTACAATGCGGATTGGGTCTCATCTACCACACTTGACGGCATACTTCAATGGTTGGGCCCTCCACCTATCTTTGTAGACCGCAAGGAAGATAAGTTTACGTGGTTGCCTAACTCTTCCGGAAAGTTTACGGTTGCCTCTGCATGGGATTTCATTAGGATCCAAGGTCAACATGCCCCCTGGCACTCTTTCATTTGGGACAAGGCATTTGCACCGAGACATGCATTTCTTTTGTGGCTTGCTTGCCACAACCGTCTCTCCACGCAGGTATTACTACTCCAATACCGTAGGATTGATGTTGGGGTATGTGCTTTTTGTCGAAGCGGACCGGACTCGATCAACCACCTGTACTTTCGGTGTCCCATTACCCGCGGTCTTGCAGCGGATTGGGCATCTAAATGCAACCTCACCTGGTGCGACCGCTCGTGGATGGGGCATATTTCGTGGGCCAAACAGCACATAGGTACTCCATCTTTTTGGCATCGCATTGCTAGATTCTCCTTTGGAGCCTTATGCCATATTATTTGGTCAGAGCGGAACAACATTATCTTCCGCAACAAAGCCCTTTTTATCCCGGCCATCTTGCTTCATCTCACTAAAATGGTTAAGGATAAAGCTGCGTCTTTAGCCCCTATCCGTGACAACCCTTGCAACAGAAGCCTACAGAGGAATTGGGGTCTTGCTACTACCATTTTTGAAGATTCCCGATCGTATATATAGGCCGCCCAATGCTGTGCTACTTCCAGAAACTCGGCCTCTGCATCCGCATTTGGTTGACTGAAATCGGTAGAGCTATGGGTCTCCCGCACGTAATGCGCTTATCCCTCCCCCGGCCGGCTGCTATCTAAGAGGTTCATACTTATTGCTGGGTGCTCGTGCTGTGGTTTTCACCCTTCAAGCCGTGTCTTCCTTTAGTCCAACCCGACGTTAATCTTGGATGATCTTCGGGAGCCTCGGTTATCCGGGGCTGCTGCAGAGAAGGTTCTCCCATGTTGCTGCTTCCAATGCTGCCGACTTGGCCTCACACGCATTTCCAGCTTGTTCTTTTTTGTCTTTCGGCTTATTCCAGCCTTGTCGTCCTTTGTATTCCGCCTCTACCACTTTTGT
>NC_063155.1:90000-95000 GCF_020921035.1 Rhodamnia argentea | reverse complement strand
TTGGATTGGGTGGGATCCTTTGGCGATCGAACTACGGTGTGTATCGGTTTCTTCCCGGATGATACATGCCCATCTTGCCTTTATTGTCATGAAAAAGTCCTGCTATCTAACGATTGTTTATGGCGAGCATACTTTCATTACTCGTAGAGCTCTATGGGAGGATCTAATTCGGTTGAGTGCATGTCATGAACCGTGGATGGTGGCTGGGGATTTCAATGCAATTAGAGACCACTCCGATAGAATGGGGGGATCTAATGCATGGCTTCCATCGTTTAACGAATTTCGAGATTGCTTGTCTCAAGCGGCTCTTGACGACCTTCGATATATTGGTCATCGGTTCACCCGGGCTACCGCATCGGGCGAAGCACGAAAGCAACGCAAGATTGATCGGGTATTGATCAACGACCGATGGAGCCATCTTTACTCATACTCGGAGGCCAACTTCTTGGCCCCTGGAATCTCCGATCACAGCCCTATGGTGGTTAAGATTATGCAGCCTCCATCATCAAAGAGGCCTTTCAAGTTCTTCAATTTCTGGACTTCTCACCCGTCCTTTTCTGATATAGTCACCCGTGTATGGACGGTTCCCATCGATGGCACTCCGATGTTCTCGGTTTGCAGCAAGCTCAAACTACTCAAACACCGCCTTAAAGAGCTGAATAAGAGAGCCTTCTCCCGAAATTTCGAACGAGCCGAACAAGCCCGTGTCCAACTAGTTTCGGTGCAAGATGAGCTGCAACACGACTTCAGAAACCAGTCGCTACTTGATCTTGAAGGGGAATGCATCCGCAATTATTCTAAGATAAGGCTACGGGAGGAGGCCTTTTACAAACGTAAATCAAGGATTAGATGGCTTAAGGAAGGAGATTTGAATACGAAATTCTTCCATCGACCCGTTAACAAGAGACGGCTACAAAATCGCATTATCTCGGTAACTAATCCAGCTGGTGACCTTCTCACAGATCCACCTCAGGTTCATTCCACCATTATTCGGCATTTTGAAGAGTTATTAAATGGCTGCCCGGTTTCCTCTCGGCCTGGAATTCGGGACATCCGACAACACATTGCTCGTGACCTTCAAGACGACCAAATTCAGCTTCTGTCCCGACCTGTGACGGAGGATGAGATCCGAGCCTCGCTTTTCTCCTTGGCGAAAGGTAAGGCTCCTGGACCCGACGGCTTTAACGTGGAATTCTTCATATCTTCCCGGGATATTGTGGGTCCGTCTGTTGTGGCTGCAATCAAGGACTTCTTTACTTCCGGACACCAGCTCAAACAAATAAATTCTACCATCTTGTGCTTGGTGCCGAAGAAGCCAAATGCCTTGAATATGAATGACTATCGGCCTATTGCATGTTGCAACACCCTTTACAAGTGCATTACCAAGCTCTTAGCCAATCGTATAGCTACCTTGCTGCCATCCATAATATCCCCGTCGCAAACGGCATTTGTCCAAGGTAGAAGGATTAGCGACAACATCATGTTGGCACAAGAACTTTTTGCGGACTTTCACCATGATCCCTACCTCCCTAAGTGTGCTATCAAGGTTGACTTCCGCAAAGCATACGACACGGTGGATTGGGCTTTTCTTGAATTGGTGCTTCAAGCCTTCCGGTTCCCGGACTTTCTAATCAAACTCATCATGGAATGCGTCACCACTCCTAAATATTCGGTTGCCATCAATGGAGAGTTACATGGTTTTTTCCCAAGTAAGCGAGGTATTCGACAAGGTGACCCTCTATCTCCTTATCTATTCACCTTGATCATGGAAGTTTTTTCGGGCATTATCCATGCCAAGACTATCTCACCGGGGTTCAAGTATTATTGGCGGTGCAAATCTTCTAGGGTGACTCATCTATTCTTTGCGGACGATGTCCTCCTATTTGCCGAAGGAAACCTTGCCACCATTAAACTCTTAAAAGAGGGACTTCAGCTCTTCTCCACCTGGTCGGGATTACAACCGAATCACTCTAAGAGTGAAATATACATTTCGGGTGGCAAGCAGACCTCATGGGGACCGATTCAAGCATTGCCTTGAATTTCAAGAAGGTAAGCTACCTTTTCGGTATTTAGGGGTTCCAGTTATCGCTTGAGGATCTCAAAAATTGATTGCCATGTACTAATTGAAGCTGTGACATATAGACTACGGGCTTGGACTCAAAGATATTTGTCCTACGCCGGGCGGTTGCAACCGGTAAAATCGGTGTTGCATTCTATCCATGTGTATTGGGCCTCTGTGTTCACCCTCCCTAAAGCAACCTTGAGTAGCATTGAGACTATTCTAAGACAATTCTTATGGAAAGGCCCGGACTTGGGGGTGGGGGGTGCGAAGGTCTCGTGGAAAGATATTTGTTTCCCCAAGGATGAGGGGGGCCTTGGTCTTCGAAGGCTTTCGGATTGCAATACATCACTCACTCTCAAGCATATCTCGGATTCTTTTTACCGACAAAGAATCGCTATGGTGTAAATGGATACATTCTACTTTCCCGAAAAACTCCAATTTTTGGACTTGCAGCAGGCCCACCATATGCTCTTGGGCGTGGAAGAAAATCTTGGACCTTCGGTACGACTTCTACTTGCAATTCCAATGGAAAATAGGTGATGGCCAAGCCACTTCTTTCCGGTTTGATCATTGGCACTATAAGGGCCCCCTTTTTAAACAGGTTCACGGCCGGTGACATCTATCGGACTAGAATACCTCGCGGGCGACGGTTCGGGAGTTCTACAATGCGGATTGGGTCTCATCTACCACACTTGACGGCATACTTCAATGGTTGGGCCCTCCACCTATCTTTGTAGACCGCAAGGAAGATAAGTTTACGTGGTTGCCTAACTCTTCCGGAAAGTTTACAGCTTGCCTCTCGCATGGGATTTCATTAGGATCCAAGGTCAACATGCCCCCGGCACTCTTTCATTTGGGACAAGGCATTTGCACCGAGACATGCATTTCTTTTGTGGCTTGCTTGCCACAACCGTCTCTCCACGCAGGTATTACTACTCCAATACCGTAGGATTGATGTTGGGGTATGTGCTTTTGTCGAAGGCACCGGACTCGATCAACCACCTGTACTTTCGGTGTCCCATTACCCGCGGTCTTGCAGCGGATTGGGCATCTAAATGCAACCTCACCTGGTGCGACCGCTCGTGGATGGGGCATATTTCGTGGGCCAAACAAAGACATAGGTACTCCATCTTTTTGGCATCGCATTGCTAGATTCTCCTTTGGAGCCTTATGCCATATTATTTGGTCGAGCGGAACAACATTATCTTCCGCAACAAAGCCCTTTTATCCCGGCCATCTTGCTTCATCTCACTAAAATGGTTAAGGATAAAGCTGCGTCTTTAGCCCCTATCCGTGACAACCCTTGCAACGAAGCCTACGAGAGGAATTGGGGTCTTGCTACTACCATTTTTGAAGATTCCCGATCGTATATATAGGCCGCCCAATGCTGTGCTACTTCCAGAAACTCGGCCTCTGCATCCGCATTTGGTTGGCTCAAATCGGTAGAGCTATGGGTCTCCCGCACGAAATGCGCTTATCCCTCCCGCCAGCGGCTGCTATCTAAGAGGTTCATACTTATTGCTGGGTGCTCGTGCTGTGGTTTTCACCCTTCAAGCCGTGTCTTCCTTTAGTCCAACCTGACGTTAATCTTGGATGATCTTCGGGAGCCTCGGTTATCCGGGGCTGCTGCACGTAAGGTTCTCCCATGTTCTTTGCTTCGATCTTTGCTGACTTGGCCTCACACGCATTTCCAGCTTGTTCTTTTTGTCTTTCGGCTTATTCCAGCCTTGTCGTCCTTTGTATTCCGCCTCTACCACTTTTGTGGTTCGCTTCGTTGTAGTTTCCGGTTTCCGCTTCTTTTCCTTGTATTTTCCATCCGGCTCACCGTTGAACCCTATGTGGCATATGGTGCCAATTATGGTTCATAGTTTGTGTGTCCGGCTCCTCTTTTGTACCTAGTCTTTTTGAAAAGTTAATACACTCTTACCTTACCAAAAAAAAAAAAAAAACTGCGAAAGCATTTGCCAAGGATGTTTTCATTAATCAAGAACGAAAGTTGGGGGCTCGAAGACGATCGGATACCGTCCTAGTCTCAACCATAAACGATGCCGACTAGGGATCGGCGGATGTTGCTTTTAGGACTCCGCCGGCACCTTATGAGAAATCAAAGTTTTTGGGTTCCGGGGGGAGTATGGTCGCAAGGCTGAAACTTAAAGGAATTGACGGAAGGGCACCACCGGGAGTGGAGCCTGCGGCTTAATTTGACTCAACACGGGGAAACTTACCAGGTCCAGACATAGTAAGGATTGACGGACCGAGAGCTCTTTCTTGATTCTATGGGTGGTGGTGCATGGCCGTTCTTAGTTGGTGGAGCGATTTGTCCGGTTAATTCCGATAACGAACGAGACCTCAGCCTGCTAACTAGCTATGTGGATGTACATCTCCACGGCCAGCTTCTTAGAGGGACTATGGCCGCTTAGGCCAAGGAAGTTTGAGGCAATAACAGTCCGTGATGCCCTTAGATGTTCCGGGCCGCACGCGCGCTACACCGATGTATTCAACGAGTCTATAGCCTTGGCCGACAGGGCCTGGGTAATCTTTGAAATTTCATCGTGATGGGGATAGATCATTGCAATTGTTGGTCTTCAACGAGGAATTCCTAGTAAGCGCGAGTCATCGGCTCGCGTTGACTACGTCCCCGCCCTTTGTACACACCGCCCGTCGCTCCTACCGATTGAATGGTCCGGTGAAGTGTTCGGATCGCGGCGACGTGGGCGGTTCGCCGCCGATGACGTCGCGAGAAGTCCACCGAACCTTATCATTTAGAGGAAGGAGAAGTCGTAACAAGGTTTCCGTAGGTGAACCTGCGGAAGGATCATTGTCGAATCCTGCATAGCAGAATGACCGAGAGAACTCGTAAAAAACTCAATAGGGGCGGTGGGTCTTTTCCCACCGTCCCTCGACGCTGGGATCGCACGGGCGCCTAGAGCGCTCGGGC
>NC_063155.1:80000-85000 GCF_020921035.1 Rhodamnia argentea | reverse complement strand
CATCGATCGCTCGGCCGTTCGGCATGACTCACGCATCGATCGATCGGCCGTTCCTCACGATTCATGTTTCGCTCGGCCGTTCGGCATGGCTCACGCATCGATCGATCGGCCGGGCGCTCGTAATCCGCATGATTCATGCATCGATTGCCCGGCCACTCGGGATGATTCATGAATCGATCGCTCGTCCGTTCGGCATGAGTCATGCATCGATCGCTCGGCCGTTCGGCATGACTCACGCATCGATCGATCGGCCGTTCCTCACGATTCATGTTTCGCTCGGCCGTTCGGCATAAGCCACCCCGTGCGCCGGGCATCGATTCATGAAATCGCGCTTGGCCATTCCGAGAGGTTCGGAATGGCTCATGCATCGATCCCTCAGCCCTCACTCACGATTCATGGATCGCGAGGACGCTTCGAATGATGCACACATGGATCATGCATGGCTCATGCATCGATCCTCGGCCGTTACTCACGATTCATGGATCACTCGGCCGCTCGGTTCACGCACATGGATCGATTCATAGATCGCTCGGCATGATTCATGAGCCGATAGCTTGGTCATTCGGCATAACTCATGCTTTGATCGCCCGGCCATTCGGCATGGCTCACGAATCGATCGCCCGGCCATTTGGCATGGCTCACGCATCGGTCGCTCCTCGAATCGGTCGCTCATGGCCGAACGAATGTATAACAGATGAAGTTACTCTTAAAGTCAAAACTTCAAAACGAAAGCAAGAGAACGATTATTTCTTGTTCGGTTGAAGTTACTCTTTTTTCCAAGTATTCTTTTTCGATTGGTCTTTCCCCCTCCATTATTGTTAATTTGTTGTAACGGAGAAAGGGAGTTTGACCAAAAACAATCCTGAGGAATATTGACAGGAAAAAGAATACCGAGCTAAGATCATTGCAAACGCGATGGATGCGATCAAGCGAGAACGAAAATGCCGAGCGGTTAGCATGGCGCTGATCCGATCCAAGGTCTCCATTTGATGAGATCACCAAAATGACGAAGCGAATTGCGAAAGCGGCGCATCGAAGCGCAAGGGAGAGGAGAGGATACGGGAATTTTTTAGCAGGTAGGCGGGTAATAATGCCGAAAGCCTAGTGAAAATAATTAAGGGACTTTTGTGTCTTTATTCTTTCTTTGGATAACATGGCATATTCCGGGTTGCTTTGATGGAAGACACTTGTTGATGATAACGTTAAAAAAAGTCTGATCCTTTCTCCACCCTAGTGAACAAACGTCATAACATAACAAACGTTAGTATCGTAAAAGATAACAGAAGGTATGTCTTCATCATCTCTTTCTTTTTGCAACTCGTTTTTTCACAACGATCGTTTGGAGGCGTCACTATAGAGAAAGGTACGTCACTATAGAGAAAGGTACGTATGTCTTCATCATCTCCCGCTTTCTGCAACGATCGTTTAGAGGAGTCGTTGGTACATCTTCATGTAATAATTCATCCTTATTATTTGTGAAAATCGTGAACAACGATTTACGTCAATTACTTCTCGTACAAGTCTAACTCTTACAAGGACAGAAAACAAACCAAGCCCTATTCACTCCTCCCGACAAGGTATATGGCAATATTTTACTATTAACTGTTAATGTCTTGCCCATTCCTAACCAAAGTGCTCCAAGAAGGCCCTTTTTCAATCAATTGGAATATATTGATTTTTGAAAAAAAATATATGGCAATATTTTACTATTAACTGTTAATGTCTTGCCCATTCCTAACCAAAGTGCTCCAAGAAGGCCCTTTTTCAATCAATTGGAGTATATTGATTTTTGAAAAAAAAAACGAAAGAGATGGAACAAGCTGGGTTCCACCTTTTTAAATCAATTGGAGTATATTGATTTTTGAAAAAAAAAGAAAAAAAGAAAAAAAAATGAAAGAGATGGAACAAGCTGGGAATGGAACCCGTGACCACCAAATTACTTTGCCCGGACGACAACCAACGGGGTACAAGGTATAATCGGTAATGCCATTTGCGGTTTAATTAATCTATACTCACATTAAAAGACGTGATATTAATTTGGACAAGAAAAACTACCTGGACCCCTTTCCCACTCCAAAAGACGTGATTTAATGAGTCTGGCATGGAAAGATTGAAAGAGGAAAGAGGGAAAGGAGGGTTCATTTGATATCAAGAAGTGACATCGGAGGGAGAAAATGCAAAATTGACAAGGAAAACGGCATTTTTTGGGGAAAAAGCCGGGCCAAACCGCCTACGGCTGTTTGAAATGGATTCGTCTCGAAAAATTACGTGAAATCAAAAAAAAATTCGCCTCAAACGGACGCCCGAGCGATGAGATATGCTCTTCCAAAGTTTTCCCTTTTCTTTACTCGTTCCCACTCTTTTGCTGCGGTTTTTTTATCTTTCCATGCGGTTTTTAACTCTTTCGCTGCGGTTTCCCATGTTTCGCTCGGCCGTTCGGCATAAGCCACGCATCGATCGATCGGCCGGGCGCTCGTAATCCGCATGATTCACGCATCGATTGCCCGGCCACTCGGGATGATTCATGAATCGATCGCTCGTCCGTTCGGCATGAGTCATGCATCGATCGCTCGGCCGTTCGGCATGACTCACGCATCGATCGATCGGCCGTTCCTCACGATTCATGTTTCGCTCGGCCGTTCGGCATGGCTCACGCATCGATCGATCGGCCGGGCGCTCGTAATCCGCATGATTCATGCATCGATTGCCCGGCCACTCGGGATGATTCATGAATCGATCGCTCGTCCGTTCGGCATGAGTCATGCATCGATCGCTCGGCCGTTCGGCATGACTCACGCATCGATCGATCGGCCGTTCCTCACGATTCATGTTTCGCTCGGCCGTTCGGCATGGCTCACGCATCGATCGATCGGCCGGGCGCTCGTAATCCGCATGATTCATGCATCGATTGCCCGGCCACTCGGGATGATTCATGAATCGATCGCTCGTCCGTTCGGCATGAGTCATGCATCGATCGCTCGGCCGTTCGGGCATGACTCACGCATCGATCGATCGGCCGTTCCTCACGATTCATGTTTCGCTCGGCCGTTCGGCATAAGCCACCCCGTGCGCCGGGCATCGATTCATGAAATCGCGCTTGGCCATTCCGAGAGGTTCGGAATGGCTCATGCATCGATCCCTCAGCCCTCACTCACGATTCATGGATCGCGAGGACGCTTCGAATGATGCACACATGGATCATGCATGGCTCATGCATCGATCCTCGGCCGTTACTCACGATTCATGGATCACTCGGCCGCTCGGTTCACGCACATGGATCGATTCATAGATCGCTCGGCATGATTCATGAGCCGATAGCTTGGTCATTCGGCATAACTCATGCTTTGATCGCCCGGCCATTCGGCATGGCTCACGAATCGATCGCCCGGCCATTTGGCATGGCTCACGCATCGATCGCTCCTCGAATCGGTCGATTCATGCATGCATCGATCCCTCGGCCGTTACTCCCGATTCATGGATCGCGAGGCCGCTCCACATAAATCATGAAATATCTCGCTCGGCCATGCCAAGCGGCTCGGCATGGCTCACGCATCGTTAGCGAGGCAGCTCATGGCCGAGCGAATGGGTCACCGTGGCCGAGCGAGCCGGCCACGGTGGCCGAGCGACCCTGGCCGACCGGCTCGGCCAAAGTGGCCGAGCGATCACGGCCACGGTGGCCGAGAGACTCGGCCAAAGTGCCGAGCAATCGCGGCCACGTTGGCCGACCGTCTCGGCCAAAGTGGCCGAGCCACCCGGCACGGTGGCCGAGCGGTCCCGGCCACGTTGGCCGACCGTCTCGGCCAAAGTGGCCGAGCGACCCCGGCCACCGTGGCCGATCGACCCCGGCCACGGTGGCCGAGAGGGTCGGCCAAAGTGCCGAGCGATCCCGGCCACGGTGGCCGAGCGACTCGGCCATGGAGCTTGAATCGGCTTGGCTCATGCATCGATCGGAAGGCCGCTCCGCATGATACACACGTGGATCGATTCATGAATGTCGATTCGTGGATCACAAGGCCGCTCGGCATGATTCATGAATCGATAGCTCGGCCATTCGGCATGACTCTTGCTTTGATCGCTCGGCCATTCAGCATGGCTCACGAATCGATCACCCGGCCATTCAGCATGGCTCATGCATCGGTCGCTCCGCCGTACGGTTCACACGCAAGGTCCATCCGGCACTTTATCGATCATTTCTCGTCCAATTGTATCCATTCCTCTTTCTAAAATTTGTTGGAGTCATGAAAGTAGTCTCCCAATCGTTTTCCCACCTCGCATGTAATTTTTTTTATTTTCCAAATTTTTTCAATTTTTATTTACCAAAAATATTAAAAAAATATATTTGGTCGTCGAAATTTTTTTCTTACCATTCCATGTTTTAGTCTACATTTGTTTGAGCATTCTTGCAAAAAATCTCATCCAAATACAATATCTACATTTTTTTAGAGACGTGGTGCCATCTCAAGCATGGTGAATGTCTCCTCCCGCTGGGAGGAAAACTGCTCATAAGGCTCTTTAGGGGGGTTGAGGTGCTCCGGCCGGATGGCGAGCGATGTTGAGTTATGATCAAATAGAGCACCTCTATGCAAAGATAGACCGCTCGGCCATCGTGGCCGAGCGAATGGGTCACGGTGGCCGAGACACCCGGCCACGGTGGCCGAGAGAGCCCGGCCACGTTGGCCGAGCGGTCCGGCCAAAGTGGCCGAGCGACTCGGCCGCGGTGGCCGAGAGTATGGGCCGCGGTGGCCGAGCGACTCGGCCATGGAGCTTGAATCGGTGAACGACCCATGAGCAAATTGTCGTGATGATTAGGCGACGATGAAGTGATGATCGAGTCTCGCTCGAGCCAAAGATCAAACCATGACCGAGGCCTTAACGGGTCGAGGGGAGGGGAGATTGAGGTGAGATAGGGTCGAGATCGGAGCGATCGTTTAGCCATGATCGGCACATGATCTTGCTCTCGCGCCTAGCGTTGCGGATGAGCCACGATTTCTTAAATCGGT
>NC_063155.1:70000-72500 GCF_020921035.1 Rhodamnia argentea | reverse complement strand
CGATCGATCGGCCGTTCCTCACGATTCATGTTTCGCTCGGCCGTTCGGCATAAGCCACGCATCGATCGATCGGCCGGGCGCTCGTAATCCGCATGATTCACGCATCGATTGCCCGGCCACTCGGGATGATTCATGAATCGATCGCTCGTCCGTTCGGCATGAGTCATGCATCGATCGCTCGGCCGTTCGGCATGACTCACGCATCGATCGATCGGCCGTTCCTCACGATTCATGTTTCGCTCGGCCGTTCGGCATGGCTCACGCATCGATCGATCGGCCGGGCGCTCGTAATCCGCATGATTCATGCATCGATTGCCCGGCCACTCGGGATGATTCATGAATCGATCGCTCGTCCGTTCGGCATGAGTCATGCATCGATCGCTCGGCCGTTCGGCATGACTCACGCATCGATCGATCGGCCGTTCCTCACGATTCATGTTTCGCTCGGCCGTTCGGCATGGCTCACGCATCGATCGATCGGCCGGGCGCTCGTAATCCGCATGATTCATGCATCGATTGCCCGGCCACTCGGGATGATTCATGAATCGATCGCTCGTCCGTTCGGCATGAGTCATGCATCGATCGCTCGGCCGTTCGGCATGACTCACGCATCGATCGATCGGCCGTTCCTCACGATTCATGTTTCGCTCGGCCGTTCGGCATAAGCCACCCCGTGCGCCGGGCATCGATTCATGAAATCGCGCTTGGCCATTCCGAGAGGTTCGGAATGGCTCATGCATCGATCCCTCAGCCCTCACTCACGATTCATGGATCGCGAGGACGCTTCGAATGATGCACACATGGATCATGCATGGCTCATGCATCGATCCTCGGCCGTTACTCACGATTCATGGATCACTCGGCCGCTCGGTTCACGCACATGGATCGATTCATAGATCGCTCGGCATGATTCATGAGCCGATAGCTTGGTCATTCGGCATAACTCATGCTTTGATCGCCCGGCCATTCGGCATGGCTCACGAATCGATCGCCCGGCCATTTGGCATGGCTCACGCATCGGCCGCTCCTCGAATCGCCGATTCATGCATGCATCGATCCCTCGGCCGTTACTCCCGATTCATGGATCGCGAGGCCGCTCCACATAAATCATGAAATATCTCGCTCGGCCATGCCAAGCGGCTCGGCATGGCTCACGCATCGTTAGCGAGGCAGCTCATGGCCGAGCGAATGGGTCACCGTGGCCGAGCGAGCCGGCCACGGTGGCCGAGCGACCCTGGCCGACCGGCTCGGCCAAAGTGGCCGAGCGATCACGGCCACGGTGGCCGAGAGACTCGGCCAAAGTGCCGAGCAATCGCGGCCACGTTGGCCGACCGTCTCGGCCAAAGTGGCCGAGCCACCCGGCACGGTGGCCGAGCGGTCCCGGCCACGTTGGCCGACCGTCTCGGCCAAAGTGGCCGAGCGACCCCGGCCACCGTGGCCGATCGACCCCGGCCACGGTGGCCGAGAGGGTCGGCCAAAGTGCCGAGCGATCCCGGCCACGGTGGCCGAGCGACTCGGCCATGGAGCTTGAATCGGCTTGGCTCATGCATCGATCGGAAGGCCGCTCCGCATGATACACACGTGGATCGATTCATGAATGTCGATTCGTGGATCACAAGGCCGCTCGGCATGATTCATGAATCGATAGCTCGGCCATTCGGCATGACTCTTGCTTTGATCGCTCGGCCATTCAGCATGGCTCACGAATCGATCACCCGGCCATTCAGCATGGCTCATGCATCGGTCGCTCTGCCGTACGCTTCACACGCAAGGTCCATCCGGCACTTTATCGATCATTTCTCGTCCAATTGTATCCATTCCTCTTTCTAAAATTTGTTGGAGTCATGAAAGTAGTCTCCCAATCGTTTTCCCACCTCGCATGTAATTTTTTTTATTTTCCAAATTTTTTCAATTTTTATTTACCAAAAATATTAAAAAAATATATTTGGTCGTCGAAATTTTTTTCTTACCATTCCATGTTTTAGTCTACATTTGTTTGAGCATTCTTGCAAAAAATCTCATCCAAATACAATATCTACATTTTTTTAGAGACGTGGTGCCATCTCAAGCATGGTGAATGTCTCCTCCCGCTGGGAGGAAAACCGCTCATAAGGCTCTTTAGGGGGGTTGAGGTGCTCTGGCCGGATGGCGAGCGATGTTGAGTTATGATCAAATAGAGCACCTCTATGCAAAGATAGACCGCTCGGCCATCGTGGCCGAGCGAATGGGTCACGGTGGCCGAGACACCCGGCCACGGTGGCCGAGAGAGCCCGGCCACGTTGGCCGAGCGGTCCGGCCAAAGTGGCCGAGCGACTCGGCCGCGGTGGCCGAGAGTAT
The DNA here is from genome assembly GCF_020921035.1 of Rhodamnia argentea. Classification (NCBI taxonomy): domain Eukaryota; kingdom Viridiplantae; phylum Streptophyta; class Magnoliopsida; order Myrtales; family Myrtaceae; genus Rhodamnia; species Rhodamnia argentea. The sequence continues at coordinate 70,163 of NC_063155.1, read as the reverse complement.
GGGCCGCGGTGGCCGAGCGACTCGGCCATGGAGCTTGAATCGGTGAACGACCCATGAGCAAATTGTCGTGATGATTAGGCGACGATGAAGTGATGATCGAGTCTCGCCGAGCCAAAGATCAAACCATGACCGAGGCCTTAACGGGTCGAGGGGAGGGGAGATT
>NC_063155.1:57500-65000 GCF_020921035.1 Rhodamnia argentea | reverse complement strand
AGCGGAAATCCGATCTTTGGTTCGTAACCATCGTCTCTCATGCATTGGTATATTGGAGACCAAGATCAAAGACTCAAATTTTATTACTGTTTCTTGCGGATTAATACCGGGATGGAGCCGGGTGGCTAATTATGACTACTCTCCCCTTGGTAGAATATGGATTGGATGGGATCCCCATGTGGTTGATCTACTGGTACTCTTCACTTCTGACCAACTAATCCATGCACAGCCTCGATTGAACACGATGAACCAATCTTGCCTCCTTTCCGTTGCCTATGGGGGGCACACCTTTATTACTCGTCGATCCTTGTGGGCGGACTTAATTCGGCTCGATAATCGTATACATCCTTGGATAGTTGCGGGGGACTTCAATGCCATAAAGGACCACACCGATAGAATGGGGGGATCCAACAGTTGGATTCCCGCCTTTGATGAGTTTGGAGATTGCATTTCTAATGCAGGCTTGGAAGATCTTAGATACGTGGGCCACAGATTCACTTGGAGTACATCCTCCGGTGTGCTTCGTAAACAACGAAAGATTGATCGCGTCCTTATCAACGAACATTGGAGTCGTATCTTCTCCTTTTCAGAGGCTACTTTCTTGGCACCTGGTATTTCCGACCATACACCCATGGTTGTAAAAATTTTGCCGCCTCCTAACTCAAAAAAACCATTCAAATTCTTCAATTATTGGATGACCCACCCTTCTTTTAAGGACATAGTCTCTCGGATCTGGGCTACTCCGCTGATTGGTACTCCCATGTTTGTTGTTTGCGCTAAGCTTAAGCTACTCAAATACCGCCTCAAACAACTTAACAGGAACTCCTTCTCAGATATCTCCGAACGTACCGCCCAAGCCGGGCTTGACCTCTCTTCGATTCAAGAACAGTTAGAACGGGATCCCACTAACCAACCACCGGCGGACCGTGAACTTGAGCATCTTCGGGCGTTTGCTTCTCTTAGACTACAAGAGGAATCCTTTTTCGGGCAAAAATCAAGGATTAAGTGGCTTCAAGAGGGTGATTTAAACACTTCCTATTTCCATCATTTCGTCAACAAGAGGAGATTACATAATCGTATTTTATCGGTACTTACTTTGGACGGAACAACCTTGACCGAGCCAAGTCGGGTAAACTCTCATGTAGTTAACTACTACGAAGCGCTCCTCAATACAAATGCCGATACTATTCAGCCGGATATTGATGAGATTCGCGGCTTTCTATCTCATACCCTAGTTGTTGATCAAATGGAGCTCTTATCTAGAGCCGTTACCGTGGAAGAAGTCCGGACCACATTCTTCTCCCTAGCTAAAGGAAAGGCTCCCGGACCCGATGGCTTTAACGTGGAATTTTTTACTTCGTCCTGGGATGTCATTGGTCCCTCCATCACCTCTGCCATCTTGGACTTTTTTAGGACCGGCCACCTACTAAAGGAAACCAATGCGACCATTCTTTCACTTGTTCCAAAATCCCCCAACGCATTGGCAATGAATGACTTCCGTCCCATCGCTTGTTGTAATACAATATACAAATGCATTACCAAATTATTGGCTAATAGAGTGGCTGCCCTCTTGCCTTCGCCGATATCACCATCTCGGACGGCTTTTGTCAAAGGAAGGAGAATCACGGATAATATCTTGATCGCTCGGGAACTTTTTGCGGACTTTCACCATCCTCTCTACAGTTCCAGATGTGCTATTAAGGTGGACTTACGTAAAGCCTATGATACGATTAGCTGGGAGTTCCTCGAGCGTGTCCTCCGAGCCTTTCGATTCCCGCATTTCTTCATTGGCTTGGTCATGGAATGCGTTTCGACGCCCAAATTCTCGGTGGCCATCAATGGGGAACTCCATGGTTTCTTCTCTAGTAGAAGAGGTATTCGGCAAGGCGATCCTCTCTCGCCCTATCTCTTCACATTGGTGATGGAAGTATTATCGGGGATTCTTCGGGCCAAGTCCTCTACCCCCGGCTTTAAGCCATACCGGAGATGCAAGCACCCCAGGCTCTCCCACCTCTTCTTTGCGGATGATGTATTATTATTCGTCGAAGGTCATCTCCCATCCATAGAACTACTAAATGATGGACTGCATCTGTTCTCTAGTTGGTCGGGCCTCTACCCGAATCCCAATAAGAGTGCATTCTATATCTCGGGTGGCTCGTTGAACTTACACTCACAAATCCAGGACCTTTTGAATTTTCAACAAGGACACCTTCCATTTCGATATCCGGGAGTTCCCATTATCTCATCTAGACTCTCCAAGACCGATTGTAATATCTTAGTCAATGCTATCACCGCCGGAGCACGGTCATGGGCTCAACGCTATTTATCCTATGCCGGCCGTCTCCAACTCTTGAAATCTGTTCTACACGCCATCCATACATACTGGGCGGGTGTTTTCACTCTCCCCAAATCTGTTTTAAATAGAATTGAAGTTATTCTTCGTCGGTTTTTATGGAGGGGCCCCGATCTCGGAGTTGGCGGGGCCAAAGTTTCTTGGGCCAATATTTGTCTCCCCAAGAGCGAAGGGGGCTTAGGGATACGCAGACTCATAGATTGCAACAAAGCCTTGATGTTAAAACACATATGGCTTCTTTTCACCGATAAGGAGTCGCTATGGTGTAGGTGGATTCACTCTAACTTTATACGTAAATCAAATTTTTGGATCGCGCCTAAACCCACCATATGTTCTTGGTCGTGGAAGAAAATCCTAGATCTTCGTCAAGACTCCTTCTTACTCTTTAAATGGAAGCTCGGGAATGGCCATTCAACATCCTTTTGGTTCGACCATTGGCACGACAAAAGTCCTCTTCACGGGTTCTTCACGCCGGGGGACATTTATCGAGCCGGGATCCCTCGTATGATCGGCGTTCGAGACTTTTTTATCTCAGCCTTCCCTTCTTCTTCTGTCCTTGATGCCATTCGGCCATGGCTTGATCCGGGACCTCCTTTGATGGAAAATAGAGAAGACTCGCTCATTTGGACTGCACATTCCACAGGCACTTTCTCCGTGGCCTCGGCTTGGGATCATATTAGGCCGAAAGGCATTATTGTTCATTGGCATACATTCATTTGGGACAAAGCTATTGCGCCGCGAGACTCATTCATTATGTGGCTAGCCTCCCACAATCGTTTGCCCACTCAAGTATTGCTTCTCCAATACCGACGAATTGATGAGGGTTCTTGTGCTTTCTGTCATAACACACCGGATTCGGTAGATCACTTATTCTTCCGTTGCTCTATCACTAGTGAATTAGCTGCTACTTGGGCTTCCAACCGTTTGCTGAAATGGAGACCTAGACCTTGGAATGGCTTCATTAGATGGGCAAAAATGCATTTGGGTGGTCCTTCCTTTGCACACAAGATCGCCAGATTTGCTCTTGGTGCTCTTTGTCATATTATTTGGACTACAAGGAATGAAGTGCTCTTTCGCAATAAACAGCTTTTTGCTCCGGCTATGCTATTTCATCTCACCAAACTAATCAAGGACAAAGCTGTCTCTTTGGCCCCTATTCGGGACCACCCTAGAAACAGGCGCATCCAGATGAAATGGGGTTTATCAAGTTCCATCTTTCATGTCCCTTCCTTGTAGACTTCACACTTTCGATTTTATTACTTCTCTAGGTTACAATCCCATCATACTCTGCATCTGTAAAATTTTCATGCCAACCTCCCCGGCCTCTTTCCGATTCGGGTTCGGTTTTCCTTGGCCAGGCAGCCCTCGTGTTACGGAGCTTCTGCTGCAAATGCTGGTTCTCGTGCTTTGCTGTTGGTGTCCGATGTTTCTGCCCCACTGCTTTTCCCTGTTCTGTTCTTCGGTTTCTGTGGCCTTTGCTGCACTGTTGCCTTTGTTAGGCGACCGGTTCCCGCATGATGTGCTTGTTTTGTTCTCCTTTACTTCACTACTAATCCTATGTTCTTTCCACTGATATTTCCTTCAGATCTGGATATTTCCCCTGCTTCTCAACATGCTTCAGCTGGGAACCTGCGCCTTCTACTTGGGTTTCAGTTTATTATACCACCTTCATTGCACCCCTAACTGTCTTTTGCGTTTTTCTCAGGTTGTTGATCACTACCGAAGCCACCCCGCAACTTCCTCTTTACGGCTGGTCATATGCTGCTACTTCTTCGTCCGGTAGTTGTATCCCGACCCGCCCCTCGAAGACTCCCTTATTTTGTCACCCAAGCTTTCCCTTAGGCTCTACTGGTGCAGGTTCATTCCGTTTGTTGATTGCTATGGTTTTATGCTTACCTTGGCGTAACCTACCTCCCTCCCCCCCTCTTGTTCCTGTTACTTCTTGTGGGTGATTCTCCTTAGAGCTCTCTGTATTTGGTTTCTTTTGCTTCGAGAAAAAGGAAAAAAAAAAAAAAAGAAAAAGAAAAAAAAAAAAAAACCGGAAAGGGGTGAGAAAAAGAGAAAAAAAAAAAAAAAAAAAAAAAAAAAAAAACCTATACCCATATTTATACTTTATGCTCCCCGTTGGAATGACGATATCGGGGACTTGCTCCATGTCCCTTGGGTGTATTCTTGTCTTCCTTTGGTAATATTCTACGTTCTACACGGATTTCTCTACAAGTTCAAATTTATAACACTCGGGGTGCTTCTTCCCGAAGTCACGTACGACCTACCTCTGCTCTGGTTGGTTTCTCCTTGTCTTCTTGCACTCAATAACATAACCAGCTGCAGTAGTCTCCCCTCCCGCCCTCGGCTTCACCCCCGTTCATCATGTTAGTTGTTACTCGGTTTGTTGCAAGCGGCTGCTCTACCCCGCCACTTCTGCTCTCTTGTTATGCATCTGCGTACTCGGCTTTGTCTTTCTTAGTTCTACTCGGTTTGTTTCTTAGTTTTGGCTATTCAACCTTCCTTTTTTCTGCTTACCCGTTTACCACTTTCGTGGTAACCCCCTCTTTGTTGTACTTTCACATTTGCTTTGGCCTTCCCGGCTTTAAGTGCGGTAAAAAGAGAGTTGGAAAAAAAAAAAAAAGAAGGGTAAAAAAAAAAAAAAAAAAAAGGAGGAAAAAAAAAAAAAAAAAAAAAGAGAAGGAAATCCGGAAAAAATAAAAAATTTGGAAAAGGAAAAAAAGGAAAAAAGAAGGAAAAAAAAAAAAAAAACAACTAGGAGGTTTAAGATATTTGCATGTTGCCCTCTCTCTGGTCTTTGGTTCTTCCCGTTAGGTCGACCTTCCGCCTTGTACACGGTTTCTTAGGTACAAAGCTGGGTTTTATTCTCATTTACTATAGTGGGTTCCCCCCCTTTTTTCGCGTCCGCAACTTGGGTTTGCTGTTACGTTTTTGCTGTGTGTCTTGCCTCTATTTTCTTTCTTTGTTTCTCCTGTTTTGTGGCGCAAGGATTTCCCCATGCCGCAGTTTCTATTGGGGCATCTACCGCCCATGCCCCTCGGCTCCCGATCTATTATGGCCAATAGGGAGGTTCTCCCCTCTACATCTACACTCGTAGCTACTGTTGCTCTACACCGGCGTCCGATACACTCTCCTCCTCCTCCCTAGAAGCCAACTACTGCTGGAGTTCTCTTCGACTTTGGATGGTTCCGGACCTGCCTGCTGTGGCTACTCGATGGTTCCCGCTGGTTATCACTCCCGAAACCGACTCCAAGACCCCATACTGCTGATGCTGATTCCATCCTCGCGCTGCTGGAACTACTCCCACGATCGCCTTGGCGTTCCCCGTTATTCTAATTTCTGTTTCGTGTTTTTGGGCTCTTCATTTTGTTGGGATCTCCAGCTGCAAACTCGATGTTGTTACATCCCCTTGTATATTTGCTTCCCTTCTTTTATTTTCTGTTTTACGTGGCTTCTACGATCTTGCTCTGGTTGTATTTCCTTACATGTCTTTATTTCAGCCTCCCGTTTGTCTGCTTCGCCTTAGTTGTAGTCTGTGGTCTCGGTCTTTCCCGCACCTGTAGTTCCCTCATGCTGCAGCTTTGTGTTTGCACTACCCACCTCCTTTTTGGTGCCCCGAAGTGCCTCCGATTGCTGCTTTTCTCTTCTCCTTTTGGTATCCATCCGCCTCCCTCAACTTACTTTTTGCGTGGATCTTCAAGATGCTCCTTCTACTAGATGCGCCTTCATTCCTTGAACCGAGGCGGTCATATCACCCATGCCAAGCTGCTCCCTATCTTGCTGGTGTTTTCAGTCTGCCGTGGGTTACTCATGGAGGTTCCCTTCTCCACTTGCTCAACGGTCTCCTACCACCATCCAACTCCTTTTGTTAGTGTTGTTGGGTTTGTTGCTAGCTTTTTAGGCCGACTGTTTGGCCTTCCCCGTTCCCGTTGGGCTCTTTCGCCCTTTTAGTTTTCATTAATCAAGAACGAAAGTTGGGGGCTCGAAGACGATCGGATACCGTCCTAGTCTCAACCATAAACGATGCCGACTAGGGATCGGCGGATGTTGCTTTTAGGACTCCGCCGGCACCTTATGAGAAATCAAAGTTTTTGGGTTCCGGGGGGAGTATGGTCGCAAGGCTGAAACTTAAAGGAATTGACGGAAGGGCACCACCAGGAGTGGAGCCTGCGGCTTAATTTGACTCAACACGGGGAAACTTACCAGGTCCAGACATAGTAAGGATTGACAGACCGAGAGCTCTTTCTTGATTCTATGGGTGGTGGTGCATGGCCGTTCTTAGTTGGTGGAGCGATTTGTCTGGTTAATTCCGATAACGAACGAGACCTCAGCCTGCTAACTAGCTATGTGGATGTACATCTCCACGGCCAGCTTCTTAGAGGGACTATGGCCGCTTAGGCCAAGGAAGTTTGAGGCAATAACAGTCCGTGATGCCCTTAGATGTTCCGGGCCGCACGCGCGCTACACCGATGTATTCAACGAGTCTATAGCCTTGGCCGACAGGCCTGGGTAATCTTTGAAATTTCATCGTGATGGGGATAGATCATTGCAATTGTTGGTCTTCAACGAGGAATTCCTAGTAAGCGCGAGTCATCAGCTCGCGTTGACTACGTCCCTGCCCTTTGTACACACCGCCCGTCGCTCCTACCGATTGAATGGTCCGGTGAAGTGTTCGGATCGCGGCGACGTGGGCGGTTCGCCGCCGATGACGTCGCGAGAAGTCCACTGAACCTTATCATTTAGAGGAAGGAGAAGTCGTAACAAGGTTTCCGTAGGTGAACCTGCGGAAGGATCATTGTCGAATCCTGCATAGCAGAATGACCAGAGAACTCGTAAAAAACTCAATAGGGGCGGTGGGTCTTTTCCCACCGTCCCTCGACGCTGGGATCGCACGGGCGCCTAGAGCGCTCGGGCCTTCTCAGCGGCACAACGAACCCCGGCGCGGAATGCGCCAAGGAACTTGAACAAGAGAGCGATGCTCCCATCACCCCAGACATGGTGCGTGCTTGGGATGCCATGCAATCTCCTATTATTCATAACGACTCTCGGCAACGGATATCTCGGCTCTCGCATCGATGAAGAACGTAGCGAACTGCGATACTTGGTGTGAATTGCAGAATCCCGTGAACCATCGAGTCTTT
>NC_063155.1:0-2500 GCF_020921035.1 Rhodamnia argentea | reverse complement strand
ACTCGGCCGCTCGGTTCACGCACATGGATCGATTCATAGATCGCTCGGCATGATTCATGAGCCGATAGCTTGGTCATTCGGCATAACTCATGCTTTGATCGCCCGGCCATTCGGCATGGCTCACGAATCGATCGCCCGGCCATTTGGCATGGCTCACGCATCGCCGCTCCTCGAATCGGTCGATTCATGCATGCATCGATCCCTCGGCCGTTACTCCCGATTCATGGATCGCGAGGCCGCTCCACATAAATCATGAAATATCTCGCTCGGCCATGCCAAGCGGCTCGGCATGGCTCACGCATCGTTAGCGAGGCAGCTCATGGCCGAGCGAATGGGTCACCGTGGCCGAGCGAGCCGGCCACGGTGGCCGAGCGACCCTGGCCGACCGGCTCGGCCAAAGTGGCCGAGCGATCACGGCCACGGTGGCCGAGAGACTCGGCCAAAGTGCCGAGCAATCGCGGCCACGTTGGCCGACCGTCTCGGCCAAAGTGGCCGAGCCACCCGGCACGGTGGCCGAGCGGTCCCGGCCACGTTGGCCGACCGTCTCGGCCAAAGTGGCCGAGCGACCCCGGCCACCGTGGCCGATCGACCCCGGCCACGGTGGCCGAGAGGGTCGGCCAAAGTGCCGAGCGATCCCGGCCACGGTGGCCGAGCGACTCGGCCATGGAGCTTGAATCGGCTTGGCTCATGCATCGATCGGAAGGCCGCTCCGCATGATACACACGTGGATCGATTCATGAATGTCGATTCGTGGATCACAAGGCCGCTCGGCATGATTCATGAATCGATAGCTCGGCCATTCGGCATGACTCTTGCTTTGATCGCTCGGCCATTCAGCATGGCTCACGAATCGATCACCCGGCCATTCAGCATGGCTCATGCATCGGTCGCTCTGCCGTACAGTTCACACGCAAGGTCCATCCGGCACTTTATCGATCATTTCTCGTCCAATTGTATCCATTCCTCTTTCTAAAATTTGTTGGAGTCATGAAAGTAGTCTCCCAATCGTTTTCCCACCTCGCATGTAATTTTTTTTATTTTCCAAATTTTTTCAATTTTTATTTACCAAAAATATTAAAAAAAATATATTTGGTCGTCGAAATTTTTTTCTTACCATTCCATGTTTTAGTCTACATTTGTTTGAGCATTCTTGCAAAAAATCTCATCCAAATACAATATCTACATTTTTTTAGAGACGTGGTGCCATCTCAAGCATGGTGAATGTCTCCTCCCTGCTGGGAGGAAAACTGCTCATAAGGCTCTTTAGGGGGTTGAGGTGCTCTGGCCGGATGGCGAGCGATGTTGAGTTATGATCAAATAGAGCACCTCTATGCAAAGATAGACCGCTCGGCCATCGTGGCCGAGCGAATGGGTCACGGTGGCCGAGACACCCGGCCACGGTGGCCGAGAGAGCCCGGCCACGTTGGCCGAGCGGTCCGGCCAAAGTGGCCGAGCGACTCGGCCGCGGTGGCCGAGAGTATGGGCCGCGGTGGCCGAGCGACTCGGCCATGGAGCTTGAATCGGTGAACGACCCATGAGCAAATTGTCGTGATGATTAGGCGACGATGAAGTGATGATCGAGTCTCGGTCGAGCCAAAGATCAAACCATGACCGAGGCCTTAACGGGTCGAGGGGAGGGGAGATTGAGGTGAGATAGGGTCGAGATCAGAGCGATCGTTTAGCCATGATCGGCACATGATCTTGCTCTCGCGCCTAGCGTTGCGGATGAGCCACGATTTCTTAAATCGGTGAACAGCCCTTGAGCGTTAATGAACCAACGATCATGTTGCGATTAGGCAATGGTTAAGCAGCGATAGTCCCGGTCGAGCCAACATCAAACCATGACCGAGGCCTTAACTGGCCAAGGGGAGGGGCGATTGAGGTGAGACGTGGTCGACGATCGAAGCGATGACTAAGCCGTGATCGACACATAATGTTGGTGTTTCGCGTCTAGCGGTGCGGATGTAGCCTTGTTTGATGAGTCTGTGCGCTCTTTCGGTTTTCATGCTTAAAGAGCCATGGATTGGTCGGCTTGGTTTACTTCCAGTGTACGCGATGGCGTGTGAGAGATGATAAGATTGTGTGTGTTGGCAGGCTCCGTGCTGGTGCATCGAACTGCTTCCCTCACTTTCGATCAGGTCTTGCTCCACGAGTTGTGGATGCAAAGAGCGGGTTCCTGTGTTGCATACCCTATTACGACGGAAACTTGTGCCTATCGTTGCCCTTTTCAACACGACATCCTGTGTGGGTGCTCGGTTGGACTAGATAGTGGGTCTTGTGCTCCTCGAACATCTCTTTTGACTGTTCGGATGGATCGCGAGCGCTTACTTGTCCTCTCGGATGCGGAACTTCCTTCATGGGTGTTAGGGGTCATCGGCCCTTTCTCCCAATCTCAAGCGTTTATCGCTTTACTGGAATGACGCTCTCGCCTTGTCTTTGATCGCGTGGAGCTCTTGGGCTTCACGGCGGATCATGCTTGGCGGACGTCGTGAAGGAATGC